>NC_083766.1:20276571-20291571 GCF_963514075.1 Conger conger | reverse complement strand
CAGTCCCTCATTCTCTCTCTCTCTGACTCTCACACACAGTCACTCATTCTCTCTCTCTGACTCTCACACAGTCCCTCATTCTCTCTCTCTCCTTGACTCTCACACAGTCGCTCATTCTCTCTCTGACTCTCACACAGTCGTTCATTCTCTCTCTCTCTCCTTGACTCTCACACAGTCGTTCATTCTCTCTTTGACTCTCACACAGTCGCTCATTCTCTCTCTGACTCTCACACAGTCGCTCATTCTCTCTCTGACTCTCACACAGTCGCTCATTCTCTCTCTGACTCTCACACAGTCATTCATTCTCTCTCTCTCTCCTTGACTCTCACACAGTCGTTCATTCTCTCTCTGACTCTCACACAGTCATTCATTCTCTCTCTGACTCTCACACAGTCGCTCATTCTCTCTCTGACTCTCACACAGTCGTTCATTCTCTCTCGCCCCTGGCCTGGTCAGAGGTCAGAAGATGGGACTTTTCATCTCTTCAATGGCCTTGGTCTCTGCGGCCCTGGGATCGAGCAGTCGGAGAGACCGGCTCGCTGCCCTGCCCCAAAATATATGAACCACCAACCTTCCAAGTCCCACTCATGTGCCTTAACCACTAGGGTGAGGGTGATGGTTTGTTTCTTTGAACACCGACGCAGGTCTGTGTTGTGTTCTGAAAAGCGCAGTTTTGTCAGGTGTTCAGAGTGATGCACCAAACCCCGCCCCTCATGGGCCTGCCCCGCCCCTCCCTGCCTCAGCCCCGCCCCCGCAGCGAGACTGGTCCCCGGCTGCTCGTGTCCACTACTCTGTCGCGGTTGACAGCTCGAGAACACGCCCCAGCCAATCAGGAGGCTCGTACAGCACGACCTCAGCCTCTGGGTCTGAAACCCATGTCCTACTGGTGTCCAATTTCAGAAAAGTACTTTCTTTTAGGCATCTGCATGGAGAACAAGAAAATTGCTTTAAACCATAGACACAGTATATGATCTTCTGAAAGGTACTTTATCGGTTCAGTGACTGTAGTTTAATTATGTTCAGCAGTGTTCATCAGATTAATTTCCACTTAAATTAAATATGTTCTTCTGAAGAAGTAGTTCTCCCTGGATCTGTCCACCAGCCATTCACCTGGGTAATGTAACTCTTAGTTATGGAGTAATTAAGCTACTGTTAATAATGTGCATAATAATTATGCTACTACTGTAACTCATTTAGAAATATGGCTGCTGATAAGCAGGTCCTCTCCTTCTGAAAGCGCACCATGATAAATTACCCCCCTTACTTCTGGTGGAGTGGTTCATTCCTCAGGCGTAAAGAACAGAGCTTTGCTTGCTAATGGAGTGGTCCATCCCCGTGAGAAGGGGACGATGAGGTGCGTTTCTTCTTCCCAGTCAAGTTATGACCCAAGAAGACCACAATCCTTATTAATGAAATACTTATAGCTGAAATACTTAAGAAATGTAATTAACTGCAATGCATATCTTACGTGTCATGAAAGTGCACATGTAAAAAAACAGAAAAAAATGTAAGTCCTGAAATCCGGGGTTGAATTGATAGGAAGTGAGGTACCTTTGTATGGACGGGGTTCATGTGTATGGGCGGGGTCTCTGCTTGGCTGGGGGGTGCAGTCCGCCCTCTCCCCTGTGTTGGTGTTCCCTGCTCTGGCCCGCTGCCCAGAGCTGCCCCAGGCAAACCTCTCTGTGGTAATGCCCAGATAACACAGGGTACAGGTCACCCCTCACCTGTACCCTGTGTGTGACTGTGGAGTACCGGCATCGCATCCTGGTGTTTAAGCTCCTGTACATTTCCCCTTAACACGTTTCAGCACGCTTCTTTATAAATTCTGTGCTGAAACCTCACATTACAGTTAGTTAGTGACGCTCTTATCCAAAGCAACTAACAATTACACTAAGCAGGGGACAATCCCCCCCTGGAGCAATGTGGGGTTAATGACCCAACAGCTGCACTAATCTTATTGTGGCCACACTGGGGCTTGAACCACAAACATTCTGGGTTCTAGTCAAGTAACTTGGCTACTCGGCTACAGGCTGCCCTACTCACCAACTCGCTCAAAACTTCTGTATTATCACCAGTCTACAGCTCTAAAGTCCCGTAATCCGCACCAGGAGCAGAGCGCCACAGAAGCTCTGTGACGACAGAGAGAGAGAGAGAGTTTGCCCGGCTATGCGCTCTGGGCTGGCCGGGGCCTGCTTAGCGGGGAGAGGCGGGTCTGTCTTTGAGCGTGTCCCCGGATTGGTGGGCTCAGTGAAATGATTGGTTGTCTGCAGAATGTACCTTGAAGGATGTAAAATGTTATCTTTGTTCTCTCTCTCTCTCTCTCTTTCTTTTTTTTGCCTTTTTTGAACCTTATCTCACCATCTCGCTCTCTCTCTCCCACCAGATTGTATCAGGATAGACTGTAATCTCAGTAAGTTGTTCCTACGCTAAACACCTTTATCTCTGCCTGTCCTTATTTTCTGTTTTCTTCTGTGTAAATATATATCCGTCTTTTACACTCCCCTCTCAAACTTTACCCTTCAGACCGCTCCCTATAGCCCTTACAGTATCTCGCTCTCTCTCTCTCTCCTGTACACTCTCTTCTTCTCAAAACTCACAGTCTGGGTCAAAGGTCACAGGTATTTTTTTTTTTTTTTTTTTTTTTTTTTTAAATCTGCCCCTTCCCCAAAAGACTCACACACAAACCACACTGATTATTACTGACCACACTGACTCACAGCGAGAATGATTTTCAATTAGTTCAGTTTTATTCAGTCTAAAAATAGAGTGGACCATGGAGGCTGATCTGAGGATATAAATATACAGTCCTTGGGGGAGAGACCAAGCGACCATTTTAATGGAGAGAAACTTCTCTTTTCTTTTCAGGGACATGTTCACACTTGTATGGTCGCTAAACCAGTCAAACTCAACTGAACAAGAGCAAGATAGCTCTGCGCGTTTCTGAGAGCGGCCTACTGAAAACACGCTTGAAAACTTCAGCCAAACGTTTGTAAAAACACGGGAGTCGTGGGAAATAACACGTCAGCCGACCGAGCGATCGATTCTGTCCCCAGTCCATGACTCATCTGAAGTCTCTGATTTGAACTTTCAGGAGAACCGTCTGGTGGGTTCCAGGAGTTATATGGGTCTTATACTCTTTCCCTTCCGCCGTAAAACCCACACCTACTGCCCGTTACTCAGACCTGTACCCCAGAGGTCCCGGGTCAATGTCGTCCGAGACAGCCACCAGTTATACGAGGTTCAGACACGCACTAAATCACGCTTCCAATAAACCCAAACAAAAGGTCCCGACATTTGCTGGTGTGCCTTATAAAACCTTATGTTATAGGGTTGTCAAACCTTGAAACTCCATTAGAAGTTAGTGAAGGTCAATTTTAGACCATCGAGTGCAACAAAATCAACACCTCAGTTCACTTCTCTTCTCATTCATTACTAATGATGCATCACTATCAATGTTTCCCATGTTGTATGGGCTTTACTTTACTTTGAATCTGTTGAATGAAGCCATGTTTCTGGATTATAAGGTAAGTATATCATCGGAAAAACACAGTGGAGCGTGCGTTCTGTGTGTGCGTGCGTGCGTGCGTGTCTGTGTGGGTGTGTATTTGTGTGTGTGAGAGTGTGTGTGTGTGTGTGTGTGTGGTCGGTCGTGTGTGGTCGTGTGTGTGGCTGGTTGGGAAAAAGATTCTGTTCATTGGTATTCTACCCCTCTTGCTTGTGGATGTCGTCATATGGCAGAAAAGAGAATCTCCACTGGAGGGCGCACAAACACCGCTATGTATTTCAGTGGTTTAGTCTGAGGTTTTTCACTTGGAACCGGGAATGTAATTCAGTGATCATTTAGCTTTATGAATACATTAGAACAGTCTCTTTAAAATGCATGTTTTAACTGCTTTAGTGCGAATGGCGCAGTGTCGTTAAAAGGAGTTCATAAATTATTAACAAGCCACTATATTTATCCATAAAACTCGTGCTTGTCAATGTTTACGTATTCTACATCCTTTCAGTTTAATTTGATATTGCGTTAATGCGCAGTAAACGGACTGGGTTTTTTAAAAGCATTGATGTTTAGACTGCGGGGAAATGAGCGCGTGCTTAATTTTCTGAATAGCATAACGGAGCTAGCTCCTTTCGTTATTGTCCTGGGCTTTACTCATGGACAGGGTCTCTCCTGAGGCCTGTTTTGACAGCAGTGCAGTGGGGGATTAAACAGGGAATTTCAGCCACTGTTGCACTGGACATTATCGCAGCTGTTACCGCTGGTCCTGCCGAGTGACATGTACCTGTCTCCGTCACATTCTGACATCAGTACAGAACTTTCACATCGGTATGACTGCATTCGGCGACCATTACCTCCAACTTGGTACACCAATTAACCCCATACCGCTGTTTACATCTTAACCTTTTGAAGAGTGGTTTGGATTTCTTTCTTCAGAATACTAAGCCAGTGTTCTAGAACTGCATTCAAGATGGCAAACGTTAGCTACCGTTCGGAAACATATTCAAATGTTTCTTGTTTCTGTTCGCATTAGCTAACAGTTTGTAAAGGTAGTGTCGAACAAAAATGGCTGCTGATCGGGAAACGCATAGAGGATACAAGTTTGGCTGTAAAATAGACTTTAATCAACGTAATGTGTTCTTACCTTTAAAAATAAATCATAGGTGAGGAGCGAATCAGCTGGCTGGCACTGTTAGACCTAAGTCACATCCATTCGTATTAAAAAGGCGTTGGTGGTGAACTAAGTGTTCATTTATAATTGTTCAACATTATCTATTGCTGCAAACATAGTTCGCCCTGACAGCCTTGAACGGATGTCAGTAGTGATTGTTACATCAGCATTAGAATTCTAATAGAGTCTAATCACATAATTATGATCTCATACATTAATCCTAATTCCCTTTTAGACTAATCAGGCACCTATATAATGTGATATTATATAATAATATGTGGCAGTGCAGTGTACATATGGATTGAGACAGTACTTAAATGTATAAATGCATGTTCAGATTTATTTGTGTTTTTCTCACCGTGGTGCCTAGGGACTTAAAACTTAATTAACATTCTGACATTAACATTTTCCAATTGAAAAAGTTCATTGCATAAGGCAAAAAAGGAGACATAAAAAGTATTGAAAATGTTTTATCTCCAGTGGAATATTCTGACACCTGCCTGAAGGTTAAATTTCCTGCAGAGAAGTGAGCACTCAGTGGAGTAAGACTTATCTGCAAATTGAAAAATTATTACAGGAGAGAGAGAGAGAGAGAGAGAGAGAGAGAGAGAGAGAGAGAGAGAGAGAGAGAGAGAGAGAGAGAGAGAGAGAGAGAGAGAGAGAGAGAGAGAGAGAGAGAGAGAGAGAGAGAGAGAGAGAGAGAGAGATACTTGCAGTTACAGTAGAGTTGTTGGTTAGACAATGTCAACAACGTATGGTAATATATTCATAACCATTTGTAACAATAAAAGAATGAAAGTGTTAGAGATGTATTTATTTATTTTAAGCTCAGTCGTCAGAGAGAGGGAGAGAGGGGCAGGGTGTGTCACAACTCCTGTAGAATTGTTAGGAAAGACAGTGAGAAATGTGTAGATACATATACACTCTGTGAGCATTTTATTTGGTATTTATTAGACTAATTTTTGGGACTTCTTACATTTTCTGCTGCTGTAGCCTATCCAGAGATGCTCTTCTGCATATCACTGTTGTAATGTGTGGTTATTTAGTGTTACTGTCACCTTGCTGTCAGTTTTGACCAGTCTGGCCCTGCTCCTCTGACCTCTCTCATTAACAACACATAAATGCCTGCAGAACCGCTGCTCACTAAATGTTTTTTTGTTTTTCGCAGCATTTTCTATAAACTCTTGAGACTGTCATGCATGAAAATCCAAGGAGATCAGCAGTTTCTGAGACACTCAAACCACCAGTCTGGCACGAACAATCATTCCGGTCAAACTCAAAGAGAGAGAGAGACAGGGAGGGAGAGTTAGATAGATAGATAAAGAGAGAGAGGTAGCATTGGAGAGCTCCCATAACACCTCCTAGATTCAGCACAAACACGTAAATTCAGCTCTTTCTCACAAACACACACACACTCATCCACGCAAACACATTTGCCTCTTTAAATACATTCAAAGGCGAACAAAAACAGCGAATGTATTCACATTTAACACTTGGCATGCCCTCTTTACGTAAATGATAAATAAACGGCTCTCTCCCTTACACAACATTACAGTTTGTGGTTTAGAACATTATCGTGTACAAACCCACTGGAAACGCAAGTATGACGGGATGCAACAGCGCGTCGAGGTGATATCGGCGATGCCGTGTGCAGGAATGTTGTGCGTAGGTGTCGGTGAGGAGATGTTGTGTATTGTTTACTGTAGAGGCTTGACGGTGTGTTTCTGGATCACACGGTGTTCTCATGCTCGGTTTGTTTTGAACGGCACGCTTCGCGCGCCAGCTGCAGGGCAGGTACGTTGTGGCTGTGTTAAGGTAAACAGAACACTACTCCAGTGGAGGAAGCCTGCACCACAACCCTGTCTCTTCTGTCTCCGGTCCCTGCTCTCTCAGGAATAACGCTACAAAACGTGTTTGTCACTGGGGTGCTGCCCTGTAGATACTAATATTTCACCCCTAGTCATTGGTTTAATAATTCATGTGCACCTTTTTTGTTTGTAAAAGGTACTTATTTCTACCCGAAGAACAGTATCGGTCAGGGTACATTTGGGAAATGTGTTTCTTAAAGAAGAAATAAGTACCTCTACTGTACCCTTATTCGTGAGAGTGGCCAACACTTGAGCACACATACAAAAAAATAATACTACTAAAAAATGAATGAAAATTGTATACTGACCTACGTGTGAGCGCAATTTTGTTCTCTATTCATCTTACCACCCACCAAGTCCAAATGCCTCCTGTTTACAGTGCAACCAGTGATGTATATGTGGACTGTAGTGGCTGTTACTGGCTGTGTTGTAGCTCAAGGCCCAGAGGTCAACCTGTGGCTGTTGCTGTAGCTTTTCTCTACACTGCTACCAGTGACACGCTCATGTGAGTGAGTGAGTGAGTGAGTGAGTGAGTGAGTGAGTGAGTGAGTGAGTGAGTGAGTGAGTGAGTGAGTGAGTGAGTGAGTGAGTGAGTGAGTGAGTGAGTGAGTGAGTGAGTGAGTGAGTGAGTGAGTGAGTGAGTGAGTGAGTGAGTGAGTGAGTGAGTGAGTGAGTGAGTGAGTGAGTGAGTGAGTGAGTGAGTGAGTGAGTGAGTGAGTGAGTGAGTGAGTGACCTTACCATGCCTGGATCCACCACACAGCAGAGCAGTGTGTAAGGAAGTGAAGCAGTGCTTTAAGGGTGTGCTGGGGTCAGGCTCACAGAATGAGCTCAGCCACACCAACACATGGACGGATATTAAACATACACTAGAAACTACACAATCTGCAGTACATTTTAACCTCAGCATTAAAGTTCAGAGCGAGACAATTTCAGATTGTTGAACAATTCTGGTGAAGTACCTTCATCAAGGGTACACTTGAGGTAAAAATGCACAATATACCACAGTACCACATTCATGGGCTCTACCACCCAGACGTGTCAGCCAGGCTGGTCTTTGTCAGGTGAAGCACAAACACAGACACTGCTAAACAGGTTTATTACATTAATGGCATTTGGCAGACGTTTTTATCCAGAGCGATGTATAGTTGATTAGACTAAGCAGGAGACAATCTCCCCTGGAGCAATGCCCAACGGGTGTGCGGATCTTATTTTGGCTATATCGGGGATCGAACCGCCGACCTTGCAGGTCCCAGTCATGTACCTTAACCACTACGCTACAGGGCCCAGTCATGTACCTTAACCACTACGCTACAGGGCCCAGTCATGTACCTTAACCACTACGCTACAGGGCCCAGTCATGTACCTTAACCACTACGCTACAGGGCCCAGTCATGTACCTTAACCACTACGCTACAGGGCCCAGTCATGTACCTTAACCACTACGCTACAGGGCCCAGTCATGTACCTTAACCACTACGCTACAGGGCCCAGTCATGTACCTTAACCACTACGCTACAGGGCCCAGTCATGTACCTTAACCACTACGCTACAGGGCCCAGTCATGTACCTTAACCACTACGCTACAGGGCCCAGTCATGTCCCTTAACCACTACGCTACAGGGCCCAGTCATGTCCCTTAACCACTACGCTACAGGGCCCAGTCATGTACCTTAACCACTACGCTACAGGACCCAGTCATGTACCTTAACCACTACGCTACAGGGCCCAGTTATGTACCTTAACCACTACGCTACAGGGCCCAGTCATGTCCCTTAACCACTACGCTACAGGGCCCAGTCATGTCCCTTAACCACTACGCTACAGGGCCCAGTCATGTACCTTAACCACTATGCTACAGGGCCCAGTCATGTACCTTAACCACTACGCTACAGGGCCCAGTCATGTCCCTTAACCACGACGCTACAGGGTTATCTGCCGATGAGGAGCGGAGTGAGTGTGATGAAGGGAGTGGGAGGGTAGAGCGGAGGACCAAGCTGCTGGGCTTTCCTCCGCAGATACGGGCGACCCAGCACCGCCTGGAGAGACACAATCAGAGAGGGTGCATTAGAGCACGGGTATAAAGGATGGGAAATGGAGAGATTGAGGGAGAGATTTAGGAGGTGTGTGGTCTCGTACTCTGTCTTCCCGCTAACCCATGTCTTCCTTGGCGGTGTGCCCGATGCTCATCTCTTTGTTTTCAGCCGGCCGATAAATCTCCCATCCATCAATCTCATGGCCTCAGACACTCCACTGTGTGTGTGTGTCTGTGTGTGTCTGTGTGTGTCTGTGTGTGTGTGCGTGTGTGTGTGTGTGTGACTGTGTGTGTCTGTGAGTGAGTGTTATATGTATATATGTGAGTGCATGTGTCTTGTGTGGTTGCATGTATATGTGTGTTGTGTATATGTGTTGTGTGTGTGCTTGTTTGTGCGTGTGTGTGCATGTACAGTGTGTGTATGACAGAGGGAGAGAGTGAGAGAGATAGAGAGAGTCTTTTTGTCCATCTTCTGGAGAGAGTGGCTATCATGGGGCAGAACAGGAGCCAGGCGGTGGTAGTGTGGGGAGAGTGGCTATCATGGGGCAGAACAGGAGCCAGGCGGTGGTAGTGTGGGGAGAGTGGCTATCATGGGGCAGAACAGGAGCCAGGCGGTGGTAGTGTGGGGAGAGTGGCTATCATGGGGCAGAACAGGAGCCAGGCTGTGGTAGTGTGGGGAGAGTGGCTATCATGGGGCAGAACAGGAGCCAGGCGGTGGTAGTGTGGGGAGAGTGGCTATCATGGGGCAGAACAGGAGCCAGGCTGTGGTAGTGTGGGGAGACGTGGCACACTGCAGTGGTGATGAGGTTTCTCCTCATTACAGTGTGTTTACAGCCACAACTCATCCACCAGGGCACGAGACGGAGGGAGATTCATGCTCTCAAACAAAGCCTGCTTTGGGTAGCGTATGTTCTGTCAGTCTCAGTCAGAACAATCATTCCTCCAGCAGTGGGCTGCACATAATTAGAGTTTTAAAGTTATAGGCCATAATTTGCCTCCTATGCTGCAAATCACAGTCACTTTTATTTATGTATTGATTTTGTTTTATTGTTTGAGTGAAGCGATGGAACAAGGGCCTTGTTTGACTGCCAGCCCACTATCTCAGGGGAGAAGCTGAGCCTTTTTAGTGGGGCGGAAGGATTGCTTTGATGTGTGTGTACATGAGTGAGTGTGTGTGTGTGTGTGTGTGTGTGTGTGTGTGTCAGGCTTATCTCCCTGGATCTCTCATCTCTGATAGCAGAGTATAATCCGTTGCGAGAAGAACTTTGAGTGAACTGCACTCTGGGGCAGCGCGGATGGCTGTATGAGGCGCTGTGATTGGGGTCCTGGTCTGACTGAGGTTGATGTATGGTGTGGATGTGATATGGCACGATAAGCGGAATGGGTGCACGCCTCAGTTGGATGAGATCATAAAGATTTGGAGTGGTGGTAGATTCAGTGCTGAAGGGTCCTCCGCCTTCCCAGCTTGCACTGGGGTGTCACAGTCCTCCTTGACTTAGCTGTGTTTTCACCCTTACTGGGCAGTGACGCGATTCGTCTTTTCATTCCTAATTTCAGCCGGTGGTGTGGGGGGTGTTCCAAGGCATTGTCTAAAGGCCAGTCCACACCAAGAACTATAGCTATAACCATTACTATAAATATGTTATTTTAACGCAAGTTGATGGCAGACCCCACACCACAACTCTAATAACAGTGATGAACAATATCGTTGGGATCACTTTTGGGATTTTTTCCCGCTGCTTGCGATAAAACACTGATAGCCAATCAAAATCCATCTGAATTCACAGGGTGTCATGTGTCATCGTTCATCAAGGGGTAATGTTTATACCAACATTCACACAATGTGGAATGTTTACACAAAATGTTAACAAGACCAGACTTGATACAGTGCTAGATACTATTTCGTTTTTTGGGCAAACTAAGCAGTAGGTACACTTTAGTGGTAGGAAAAGACGAGCATTGTTGGGCTGAATGGTCTGTTCTCGTCATTATGTTATTGCAGTTCGCAATAAAAACTGATTTTCAGTTGATTAGACTAATCAGGGGACAATCCCCCCTGGAGCACTGCAGGGTTAAGGGCCTTGCTCAAGGGCCACAGCTGCGCTGATTTTATTGTGGCTATGCTGGGGCTTGAACCACTAACCTTCTGGTTGGTCCCAGTCAAGCAACTTGGCAACTAAGACCTATGTTATGTTATGTTATGTTATGTTGTGTTGTGTTGTGTTGTGTTGTGTTGTGTTGTGTTGTGTTATGTTGTTGTGTTGTGTAATGTTTAATTATGTTACGTTGCGTTATGTTACGTTGTGTTATATTATGTCATGTTATGTTATGTTGGGTTATATTATGTTATGTTATGTTATGTTATGTTATGTTATGTTATGTTATGTTATGTTATGTTATGTTGCAGTGTGGAGCTGTTCAGAAGCTGCTTATTAGAATCCCAGGCTGGCCAGCATTCTGGCTGCTCTACATCCAGAATGATCTGATCTACAGAGGCTGACACCGCTAGAGGCAATTGTCCTCTCGCCATAATTAAAGCAGACAATTCGGAACATCGTCTCTGTTACAGACTCTGACTCAGTGTGTGGGTGAATTATGGCTTGCTCGATTTGGTGCACTGTAATGTGGCAGGACTTGTCCACTTCAGTTACGTGAATGTTTTGGTGTATGAATTTGGAAAATGTGTTACTGAAAAGGGCTAGATTGACTGGTCTGGGCTATACTGTTAACTGACTGGGATGTCCAGTTAGCTCACTGACCTGGGTCTTTAGCCCTTTAAGGTCACAAATACTGAACATTCTAATGCTGATGTAACAATCGTTACTGGAGTTCTAGAACACTGACTCTGAATTTTGGAAGGAATTCTTTTTTCCAAAATACCTTCAGAGAGTTTGCTAACTCACCAGACAGCTAACCTGACCTCAAACTTGGATAGTTTTCTTATTATCTGTTATATATATATTTGTTTGAATTTGCTATTTCTAAACCCTTCTGGCTCTTCTGCCATCTGGCTTTGGGAAAAAGTTTTGATGATCTGTTTAGAGATTTGTGTTTTGTGATTTGTTAATCCAGCTATCAGCTGTTTCTGGGATAAAGCATGTTTCACGGTAAATATGAGCGATTGTGCCCCACTGAGGGGCGATGTCTCAGCCAGACTGATAGCGGAGCGCCGAAGGCCCGCGAGAGGAGCCTGAATGCAACAAGAAGCATTACGCTAAAAGCGTGCCCCCTGCTGCTGTCAGATGCACAGATCTGAGCAGCAGTATATCTGTGTGTGACAGAGGAGGGCTGCATAAAGAATCCTTGTCCAATGTTGATGGGGAACAATAGCACATTCAGTTATATGGCCCCCCCCTGCTGCTATAAAATTGCATTCATCTATCCATTATCTAACCTGCTTATTCCTGGTTAGGGTCTTAGGAGGAGGGTTTGTGGGAGGCTATCCCAGAAGGCATTGGGTGAGAGGCAGGAATACACCCTGGATAGGCTGTGAATCCATCACAGGCCACACACACTGTTCACTTGCGCATTCATACCTACACACACACACACACACACACACACAAACCGTTCACTTACACGTTCATACAGTGCCTAGGGGCAATTTAGACTCTCCAAGCAGCTAACCTGCATGTCTTTGGACTGTGGGAGGAAACCGGAGTACTGTATCTGGTGGAAACCCACACAGACAAGGCGAGAACATGCAAACTCCACCCAGAAAGCCCCCAACTGGTATAAAATATGGGTATATTTATGTTTCATAAACACATATTGTTTAAATCACAGTTTACCATATGATTTTTTGTGCTCCTTTCACTGAAGAATGAACAGCATATAAAAGGAGCAGCAGCCATTTTCTAAATCTGAACCCTGACAAAATTGTCCTCCATTAACCTTTGTGTTGTCCTCAGGGCCAGAAATGACCCTTTCCTGAGTTTAACTGCAGTGAAAACCCCCTAAATTTAATTTTTCAGCATGGAAATGAGAAAAACTAATAATAATTTGTAAATTTTCAGCATGAAATGTGATTACTTTTGCTGGAGTGACCCTACCATTAGAAAAAGTTAAACACTGGCCTTTTTAATATATAAAACTGGTATGCCATCGGGGTACAAAGATTGTCTGATGAGTCTTTTTTTTTTTTTACTCTGCAGCTATGAACTTATAATTAAAATTTAGCTTCACATCTATTTAAGCAACAATTACAACATTTATTAGAATGTGTGTTTTATAGTAAAAATGAGTGATGTCGACTGAGGGAGTACAGTCTCTCTGGACTGTGAAGTTATTTACTGATCTATTGATGAGTGATATGTTGTTTTTAAATGAGAAATATTTAATTAGTTTAAACTTCAATGGAGAGGCTTTATCACAGGGGATCCATTGAGGGTAGGTAATTTTGACCCCATGGACCCCATACATAACATAAAATAACATACTATAACATAACATACTGTAACACAACATAACATACTGTAACATTACACAACATAACATACTATAACATAACATACTGTAACACAATACAACATACTGTAACGTAACATGACATACTGTAACATAACATAACATACTATAACATAACACAACATACTGTAATATAACAACATACTGTAACACAACATAACATACTATAACATTACATACTGTAACATTACACAACATAACATACTATAACATAACATAATGTAACATAATGGTGAGAACAGGTAATTCAGCCCAGCAATGCTCGCCTTTTCCTCCCACTAAAGTGTGCCCACTGCTTAGGTTGCCTTAAAGCTAAATAGTATCTGGCACCATATCAAGCCTGGTCATGAGAACCTGCTTCTTTCTGCCTCCAGTCCATGTCCTGGTAGAAAAACAAAAAATACTTCCTAATATCTGTGCAGAATTTATCCTTTGCAAATTTCCATTTATGCCGCCTCGTTCTGCTAACGTGAAGAATTGCCATAATAAGAGAACCCAAGGTGTCCGTGCCTGCCTCCAGATTTAGGCACACATTTTCAACACTTCCAGGAATACTGTACCCACAAACCACTGCAGCCAAGATAACCACACGTGAGGGTATTTCAGAAAATATGATCTCACATTTGTGAGCGTTCAGCACCAGAAATCAACACATTTTCATAGCCAGGGCCTCACCTTGCTTTTGCAACATGGAGATTAGTGTGAGAGTGGGTTCATGCTAATTATAACTTAATAAGGCACATAATGAGCTTCATCAAAACTTTGCAACAACTACTTAAGCTGCTGTTTCCCATGTTATTAAAGACTTATTAAAGCAGGTGTGATCCTCGTCTCTGGTGGACGAGACTGCTGGCTCTTGGCCAACTGTCTGCTGTAATTAATTCTTGGAGGAGACGTCACAGGCAACGAAGACTGTGGGTTGGAAAGAAATAACATTTTGTACAAGAATGTGTTTGTTCGAAAGTTATTAAGAATTAATTAAAGCAACACACAGGCCAAGTAGTCGCTTAATTGATTTTCTCAACAAAACACAATGAGACCTAGGGCCACACCAGAAGTCTGTTGGTTTGTTAGAAATAGTGCAGCACCTCACCCTACATGCACTGTAGGTACTGTGCATAGTTTTACAGTGAAATATTCCATCATATTACATTCCGAGGCGTCTGGGTTTGTTGTCCAGGGACAGTTTGATTTGTGATTTGTGTTTGTTTTGTCCGGTCTCACCTACAGCACATGCTATCCTAAGCCATCCCACATCTTTTCACTCAATATTTCAGCAGTGTAGTGTGAAATATTAAATATTTTGTATTTTTTCTGTTTTAATTGTTCAAACTCTATGATGCTCTAAACACATACTGTATAGTCCTCCCTTGAGCATATTAGAAGCGTTATCTTGCTTTACTAATGTAATATGCTGCAGGAAAGTTCCCCATCTGCTCCCTTGTGGATTCTCTCACCAGTGGCGCATTCCCAAGGAATCTGGGCCATTTCCGCAAGTGTTTAACGGCATGCAGTCGGGTATACGGACACGTGAAATCCTGACAAGACAAGAAATAAACAGATTAAAACATTGTGTGTTTGTGCACACTCTTGGGGCAGCCTGTAGCCTTGTGGCTAAGGCACATGACTGGGACCCGGAGAGTCGGTGGTTCAAGCCCCAGTGTAGCCACGATAAGATCCACACAGCTGTTGGGCCCTTGAGCAAGGCCCTTAACCCCACATTACTCCAGCGGAGATTGTCCCCCGCTACGTCGCCTTGGGTAAGATTTTCAGCTAAATAACAAATTATTATGAATTACTATTACACTTAGTGAGGATGCCAAAATATGTGCCTCCTCACACTCGACAGTTAACCAATGAAAATGGGAGACAAGACACATTAGAAAAATATTAGCTAAGCAAGCATAAGAAAAATGTTGAGCTTTTGAGACTTGGGTGTTTTAGGCGCTTTCAGAGCGAGGC
>NC_083766.1:20239071-20271571 GCF_963514075.1 Conger conger | reverse complement strand
TACGGACAGTGTGGAGGGAGCACATTTAACGCACTTAAAGTCCCAAATGCGTCCGTGAAGTCGTGAAGGCTGTACGCGTAGCGAAACACAGATTTAATTTTGTCATTTTGATCTATGAAGAACTGCCGTGCGTTTTTACTGTGTTAGGATGAGAGAGCTTTGGAGCTCGATGTCTCAAAACTACTCGGAACGCAGACAGAACCTTATAATTCCAAGGTCGCACTATGTGCTCATTCAGCAGTGTGAGAACCCACATTTCCATTGTGCTACTGATTTAACAGAAACCCAGCCAAAAGCAAGAGTAATTCAATTATGATTAATTTTTTTTTACAAAATAAAAAAGATTTTTTTTTTACCATATTCATTCATAGCTGACAGCAGGTGCATAAGCGATAAGAGATAAGAGATAAGAGATGAGATGGGCACAGACTGCGGAGTTGTCATTTATACAGTTATTAACATGCCCCTCCCCCCCTCCCCCTGTGAGGAGCAGCAGAGCAGGCTGTGCTCTGATTGGTGGACGGTGTTGAGGTGACATTGAGTCATCTCGGGCTGTGCTGGGATGTGGTTGTCATTGAGACGTCCTGCGAATCGATCTGAGGCTGAGGCGTTGTGTCCGCAAGCCCTGGCAGACTTAGGTTTGAATCGACTCATTTATTGTGAATGTGAATATTTGACATCAGCTTGACATCAGTTTGACACGAGACGTTTCATTCGTACTCAAACCAAGTTAAATCTCTGGCCAATCAGTGGCATGAACCGAATCAGTTGATCAATGAACTGAATGAATCGGGTAGAACAGAAAACCAACAATACTACTGTTGATTTGAGATTTGAGTATCCTCACTGTCTGGGCTTGGTTCTGTAGGTCATTTTTATTTTTATTTGCTATTTATCTGACGATTTTATCCTAAGCGACTTATAGTTGATTAGACTAAGCAGGGGACAATCCCCCCTGGAGCAATGTGGGGTTAAGGGCCTTGCTCGTGGTAACACTGGGGTTTGAAGCGGCATGGACCCAGTTTTGTACCTCAACCACTAGGCTACAGGCTGCCCCCTGCCTGTTTGCATACTGAATCATCAAAGCTCACTGCAGAGACATCTTTGGTGTTCAATGTTCTTCTTGTCTCTACGCTCAGTTATTATGGTTGTGTATTTGCTTGTTTTGAGTGTGACTCTGGTTGTGCTGATGTTGGCCTCTCTCACAGGCAGTATTAGTGGTGGTAGTACAGTGATGGTTGTGTATTTGCTTGTTTTGAGCGTGACTCTGGTTGTGCTGATGCTGGCCCCTCTCACAGGCAGTATTAGTGGTGGTAGGACAGTGCTGGTTATTATCAGAGCCCCCTATCACTCATCAGTTACTCCAGCTCTGGGAGTGCAATGTGCCGTGTGTGTTCATGAGCCAAAATGCAATCAGGCAAAGACAGAATTATGCAATTTGACCAAATTATCATGTTTGTTTTTAGTTTTTTCCGAAAAGGACCTTGCAGGCCCGCTAGCACGCCCCTGGGCCAGATCGTGTCTGGAATCGGCATGAGCAGATTTCATTTCCCCACACTGTATCTCGCAAATCGACCTAGTATGTTAGATGGTTACGTAACCAACCTAGTATGTTCCACACACAATGCTTTGTCGGTTTCTGGTAAAAACAATGAAACGACAACAATTCGTTTTTTTTTTTTTGCCATCTTGGACATCGGATGTACATATACAATTATAATAGGGTTCTGTGAGTTATCCACCGTGTGATAGGGTTCTGTGAGTTATCCACCTTGTGATAGGGTTCTGTGAGTTATCCACCCTGTGATAGGGTTCTGTTAGTTATCCACCGTGTGATAGGGTTCTGTGAGTTATCCACCGTGTGATAGGGTTCTGTGAGTTATCCACCGTGTGATAGGGTTCTGTGAGTTATCCACCGTGTGATAGGGTTCTGTGAGTTATTAAATCGCTGTACACCCCCCTCCCCCGCTGCCACTACACTCTATAGTCTTTGAAGTGTCTTCAGGTGATTATGCAGACCAGCAGAGACACCAGGAGACAAGGCTTGATCATCAATGGGCTAAAGAGAGCAGCGGTCAGGCCTTATTCATCCCGTGGCCCGTCTGTTCAATCACAGCTCTTGTCTGTAATGATACGAGATGATTAAAACATGGTTTTTACACCAGGGCCTTTGACTAGCGCAGGTTACTGACATTCTCTCCCTGTGTGGACTCCTGATGCTCTGCATCAGTATAGCAGGCGTGTCATTGGCTTCATTGTGAAGGTGATGATGACTCATCACTTAGCATGATCACACTTTGTGGCTGTGACGTCTGTTCGATGTAATCAAACTAATCAGGGATACGTCGTATACACCAGACCGACATCACCAGACCGACATCACCAGAGCGACATCACCAGAGTGACATCACCAGACTGACATCACTAGAGCGTCATCACCAGAGCGACATCACCAAGGCGACATCACCAGAGCGACATCACCAGACTGACATCACCAGACTGACATCACCAGACTGACATCACCAGAGCGACATCACCAGACCTCTCTGTTTGAGTGCATGGCGTGCTGCTGGGATGTCAGCGTTCGATGATGTTGTCATGGCGATGTAGGGCCAGTGAGCCAACACTCTAAATGCACAGCGTACCTATGAATGTTATCACACCGTGCAGACATCGGGGCGATGTATGGTGCATGTGCTTTCTGGGATTGGTCTTACCTCACATTAATCGATGCTGACTCCTTATTTTATTTTTCTACTCACACTTGTTTGTTTATACAGTGTGTTGTATAGAGGCATTTGTAATATTAACTTTTTCTATTGATAACAGATTTATTGACTTAAGTACATATGCACATTCTTATGTACACGCTTTATAATTTTTGAGCAAATACATACTTTGGATACATGATGCGAAATTTGGGTTTTTTATTTTTTCAGCTCATGATGAAGTATAGAATCAGAACCACAAAACAGGGTATCATTTGATAAGATTTAGTAAATGTTTCTAGAGATCTGACTGAATATTGTGCTTTTGCAAAACAGTTTTGCGAAAACTGGTTTAATTTTCATGAAAGTCAGAAGTGATTAAATACACCAGCTTATCAATGCATTTTACTTTTATTTATTCCGAGCAGAATTTGCCCCCTTTCATAAAATTTTTTGAAAAGGCAGTTAAAGCACTTCTTACTGTTGCTACAGCTGTGCATGAGATCCATTAATTAAAAATTGACAAAATTAATGCTTCAGGTTTTAACATTCAGTGATTTGTGAAGAAGCACTTATCCAGCCCAGAGAGTGTCTCTATTTCACAATTCATAACTGTCTGTGAAAGTCAGACTCTACAATTTACAATTTAGTAAGAGACTATGACTCACTATTTATAAACCCATCTTAAATGGTTATTTTACGATTAGTCATACTGATTAAACCACCCAGCCGTACTGTTTACACCAGTTTCTGAATGGCTATTTTACAATTTGGTCTTTGGTCTTACAATTTGGATGTTGAAACGTGTCGAAAATGCAACCAGCCCTGATGTCATTGATCTGGATGGCTGGCTGGTTTATGCAGTGCTAGCTGGCTGGATGGCTGGCTGGTTTATGCAGTGCTGGCTGGATGGCTGGCTGGCTGGTTTATGCAGTGCTGGCTGGATGGCTGGCTCGTTTATGCAGTGCTGGCTGGATGGCTGGCTGGCTGGTTTGTGCAGTGCTGGCTGGCTGGTTGGATGGCTGGCTGGTTTATGCAATGCTAGCTGGATGGATGGCTGGCTGGTTTATGCAGTGCTGGCTGGATGGCTGGCTGGTTTATGTAGTGCTGACTGGATGGGTGGCTGGCTGGTTCATGCAGTGCTAGCTGGCTGGTTTATGCAGTGCTAGCTGGATGGATGGCTGGCTGGTTTATGCAGTGCAGACTTGCTCTGAGGGAAGCCTGGATGTTTAAGGACAGCCAATGGCTGTGCATCATTTCAGCATGAGGCCCGGTTAGAAAGATGCTGAGGAGGTATTAGTAAGCACATTAGCACTGGAGCATCTGTGTTCTTTCAGGAGAGTTATGCATCCATTCAGATAATACCACTGATACTGCAGCTGTAGCTGTGTGTTGGTATTAACTGAGTGTGTGTCTGTGTGTGTGTGTGTGTGTGTGTGTGTGTGAAAAACAGAGAGAGAGAGTTGGTGTGTAGGCACACATGTTTGTGTGTGTATATGTGTTTGCAGTGTGTAGGCGTGCATAGTTTTGTGTGTGTGTGTGTGTGTGTGTGTGTGTGTGGAGAGAGAGTTGGTGTGTAGGCACACATGTTTGTGTGTGTGTGTGTGTGTGTGTGCAGTTTCTAGGTGTGCATATTTGTGTGTCTGTGGCTCCATTACCTCCTCGCTGCAGGTGTGTGTTAAAAGGGCCGTTGCCGCGGCGGCGACCCCTGACCCCGCTCTCTCTCCCCCAGGTAAAGGACCGGAGACGGTGTTCGCCGGACAGAAGCTCAACGACAACGAGTGGCACGCGGTGAAGGTGGTGCGACGGGGGAAGAGTCTGCAGCTCTCTGTGGACAACGTGACCGTGGAGGGTGAGGGCCCAGCGGGGTTCTGTGCTTTATGGAGCGCAGAGCGCTAAATAACACATAATGTGAGGTCAATTCAAGCCTGTCAAGAAGGAGTTAAAGCACCAAAGTGTCCAACTCCAGTCCTGGAGGGGGTGCTCTGTGTGGAGGTTTAACTCCAGTCCTGGAGGGCCGCAGTGTCTGCAGGTTTAACTCCAGACCTGGAGGGCCACGGTTTCTGCAGGTTTAACTCCAGTCCTGGAGGGCCACGGTTTCTGCAGGTTTAACTCCAGTCCTGGAGGGCCACGGTTTCTGCAGGTTTAACTCCAGACCTGGAGGGCCACGGTTTCTGCAGGTTTAACTCCAGTCCTGGAGGGCCACGGTTTCTGCAGGTTTAACTCCAGTCCTGGAGGGGACACTCTGTCTTCAGGTTTGACTCCAGACCTGGAGGGCTGCAGTGTCTGCAGGTTTAACTCCAGTCCTGGTAAGCTAAAGACAAAGTGAATGCAGTCATCCATTCTGTGTTCTGAGTTAACCTACAGAAGGGTTTAAAATGCACTGTCTTGAAATTAATTCACGGTATTAATTCACAGTTTGAAATACAAAATCTTCTCAACATGCTGCCTTTGAGAAAACACTGATGTTAACCGTACAGTGCAAAATGCTCTGTTGGATTCATATGGAAACACAATTGGTTTTTTTTAACCTAATTTACAATACCCAGGTAGAGCTGTAGCCCCATGGCTCAGACCGCCATTTTGGAAGAGACAGACTCAAACATTCTAGTGAGCTACGGCACAGAATTAGGCACTTTGAGTGAAAACATTACATTATATTGGTGTTATTTAGCTGATGCTTTTATCCAGAGCGACCTACATTGATGAGACTAAGCAAGAACTCCATGGGTAGGACAATATTATGTAAGGAAATAATATCCTCACTCTGCTAATTATGCTCCCTGGTGATATTTGTATTAAAGTGAGCTAGACAGACAGTTATAAGTATATCAGCAGGGAGCATTAATAACAATGTGTGGCTATTATATCCTTACGTTGCATTCTTATTTTTTTACCTAGCACCTGCACCAAGTACTTTGGGTGTGTGCTTGCCTGTATTATACTTGGGACTATGAAATAGGGACTATGCTTGGTGCTGTGACCAATTTCCAGCTTTTCCTATGTCTGCCTCACCCCAATGGAGTTGGGCCATATTAGATCTGTGCTGAAGGGATCCTCATAGCCAGGGGTCACACAAATCATTTGATGGCAAACAGTATAAATATTATTCTATGGGGCTCAAGGTGAAATATTCAGAAAACGTGAATAATGAAATCCCTGCCTACAAAGCACTGGGTAAACCTCCATGTATTCCTTCTTACATTTTTTTAAGGGCACACCTCTTTATGTACACAATGCTCTCAGAAATAAACATACAGTGGAGGTACATTTTTGTTATTTGATTACAAACATTCTCTAATGTACCCCAAAGGTACAATAATGTTTTATTTGGGAATTAATTAATACATTTTCCAAGCAAAAAAGGTACAAAATAATTATATATGGCTAGGGGTACAATTTTATGTACCTGTATAGGGTAAAAATAATTATCTTTATTCTGAATATTAAGATAAAATCCAGCTATGCGAGCTTGACCAGCTCGAAAATTGATCTGGCCAAGCTGGTCATGAAGCTGGTCTAGCTGGGTATGAGCTGGTTATAAAGCTAGTGCTGGTAGCTTGTCTGACCTGGAAGCTAGTCTACCAAGCTGGTCTGAACTGGTCAACCAGCTAAACCAGATTGAGCTGGGAGCTGGTCTGAACTGGTCAACCAGCTTAACCATGTCAAGCTGGGAGCTGGTCTGAATTGGTCAACCAGCTAAACCATGTCCAGCTGGGAGCTGGTCTAAACTGCTCAAGCGTCTACCAGCTGTTTCAAAACCTAGCTTGGGCAGTTTTTTCCAGCAGGGGTGTGGTCTGATATGTGCTTGGGTCCCCCTGCAGGCCAGATGTCAGGCGCCCACACGCGGCTGGAGTTCCACAGCATCGAGACGGGCATCATGACGGAGCGGCGCTTCATCTCCGTGGTCCCCTCCAACTTCATCGGGCACCTGCAGGGGCTGTACTTCAACGGCGTGCCCTACCTGGACCAGTGCAAGAACGGCGACATCTCGCACTGCGAGCTCAACGCCCGCTTCGGCATGCGGCACATCATCGCCGACCCTGTCACCTTCCGGAACCGAGCCAGCTACCTGGCGCTAGCCACCCTGCAGGCCTACGCCTCCATGCACCTCTTCTTCCAGTTCAAGACCACCTCCACCGACGGCCTGCTGCTCTACAACAGCGGGGACGGCAGCGACTTCATCGTGGTGGAGCTGGTCAAGGGGTGAGTGCGCTCGTTAAGATGCTTAAAGGGTGAGTGCGCTCGTTAAGATGCTTAAAGGGTGAGTGAGCTGGTTAAGATGGTCAAGGGGTGAGTGAGCTCGTTAAGATGGTCAAGGGGTGAGTGAGCTCGTTAAGAAGCTTAAAGGGTGAGTGAGCTCGTTAAGATGCTTAAAGGGTGAGTGAGCTCGTTAAGATGCTTAAAGGGTGAGTGAGCTCGTTAAGATGCTTAAAGGGTGAGTGAGCTCGTTAATATGCTTAAAAGGTGAGTGAGCTCGTTAAGATGGTTAAAGGGTGAGTGAGCTCGTTAAGATGGTTAAAGGGTGAGTGAACTCGTTAAGATGCTTAAAGGGTGAGTGAGCTCGTTAAGCTGGTCAAGGGGTGAGTGAGCTTGTTAAGATGCTTAAAGGGTGAGTGAGCTTGTTAAGATGGTTAAAGGGTTAGTGAGCTCGTTAAGCTTGTTAAAGGGTGAGTGTGCTTGTTAAGCTTGTTAGAGGGTGAGCGAGCTGGTCAAGGGGTGAGCGGGGTGCTAACGTTAGCCTGCAGGGCAGGGTCGCACTCTCACAGATAGAACCGCAAACTGAAAATAAATAAATCTCAAGTTTCAGCCTCATATTTATCCTGAAACTATTTTACTTTCTTGCTTGATAAGACAAAAGTACTGCCAGTGATATAAGACATTTTCTCTCGTTTCTGTATTTGCCAATGGGGTGAGAAAATTTCAGTTGTCAAGCAAACAGTAACTTAAAACAAGCTATTATTTTCTACTTGAGATGGAAAAAAAAGTGTTATTACACGATAAAAAACGCTTTTTTTTGCAGTGTACAAATGCTTGTTGCTGGGGCGGTACCCTATAGTGTAGGTACAAGCAGTGTAATTAATGTGTACCTTCTTTGGGTTGTACCGTCTCCATATCAGTTTGCTTATCTGCATTGAGGCCAATTCATGGAGGAAGCCATTATGTTTTTGAAGTTTGCGTAATAATAATAATTATTATTATTTTATTTATTTTCTTCGCTTTTTCTGTTATTACCAGTTTATCTACGTTACATGACCCAAAATGATTTCAACTCGCATCCCCTGACGAAATACATAATCAGTAATAATTTTTCCCCTAGAAAAGCGATTAGTTGATGAAATACAGCAGGTAGAGGAAGGATTGTGACGAGACAAACAGAAAAGGTCGGAGTGACTGGGTGCAACAGTGGGCTTCCCCCCAGGCCCTGGCACACTGACAGAATCCATTTATTTCACACAGTTTGCACAGAACCCACACGGGCATGAACAACGGCAGTAGACCTCTGTTCAGACAAAAACAACAGTCACGGTCTGGAATAACAAGGGAAAATATTCCCTTTCAAGTGAACGAAACAGAATTGAACAGTGGACAGATGTCATCCAACATTTGACGGATGCAGTTCACTTGAAAAAGTTCACAAACTCTATGTTAAATTATGTGCATTTTTAAGTGCCAATGCCAGTTAAGGCATCGCAGTAGTCACAGGTGAGTTAACAGAGGACACTTCTGTTCATTTTATTTGTTATTTAAAGAAAATAAACTGCATCTAATTTATTCTTGGCTACACTGTACCTTGATGCTGTAACTAACAGCTCTGCCGTCAATGACAGCATACAATGACTGTTAAACATTGCCACTCTTCTCTGGACAGACGTTGTTTGGACATCATACTCAACAGGATGTTTGGTGAAAACCAAACGCCGCGTATAACCATAAGAACATCATGCCAAGTGCCAAGCAGGGTGCTGGAGGGATGATGGGTTGGGGCAGTTTTTGCAGTCTGGATCTGGAGGCCTTACAATCATTGAATTCACCACAAATTCTTCCCAGTCCTCACTTTGAGACCATCTGTCCCACAGCTAAAGCTTGGCTGGCAGTGGACCATGCAACAGTACAATGATCCTAAGCACACCAGTCAAATAATTTGGCGTGTGTTACTTGTCACACAAGGTTAGATTTATCAACCTTCAGGTCTTGGGAAAGACTAGCTTGGGTTTAACTGTGTCCTAATAATGTATGTAAAAGCAGTACTTAAAGTAGAAAAGTACTACTTCCCCCACATCATTATAACTACCTTTCATTCGGAACAGTGAATGCGGTTACATGCTGAAAGCGCGCAATGAAACCCTGAAAGCTTTGCAATTAATTTGACATTGCGGTATTGGCAAATGAGCGTTTTCCCAAGAAACGAAGAAGTGAGACCCAGCGTGCGGGCGGAACCGCGGCGGGTTTCAGCGGGTGATGAGTGGCGGTCAACAGCAGCCGAGTTCTCGGCCGGCCTTGTGAAAATTGCCTTTGTTGCGATGCCACTTTGGACTCCATTTGTTCACGCCGCGACACGGCGGCCCGGCTACATGACTGAGCCGCTTTCTTTCGCCGCACAATAAATAACCGTGCGCGGATAAAGCCAATGAATAAGCGCCGCCGCATTTAGCCCGTCTCAAACTCAATAAATCATTCGCTGTAATGAGGAACAAAGCAATCCTGTCAGCTCAAGGCAAATGCACGGAAAATGGTTTCTTTCATTCGGGGTTTGTTTTGTTTGAGGGAGAGAGCGGGGGGGAAAAGGAGAAGCAGGTTGCGGGAGCATTAACATTATATTACAGTTGTTCAGCTGACACTTTTATAGAAAGAGACTTACAGTTGATTAGACTAATTAGGGGACAATGTCCCCCTGGAGCCATGCGGGGTTCAGGGCCTTGCTCAAGGGCCCAATGGCTGTGTGGATCTTGTCGTGGCTACAGCGTGGCTTGACTAGGCCATAGGCTGTCCTCAAACTTCATCCGAAAATGCCCTTTCACTGCGGGAGGAAGTTCATGGCTCACAAGCTTGTATTTCCAGTTTAGTCCCAGAAAAAAACCCTCATCACCTCTCCTCTCTGTATTCCTCTCTTCTATTTCTTTCTCTCACAATTTTCTTTTCTCTCTCCACTTTCACTCACTTTCCGGTTTCTCACTATCACTCCAGTAGCAATTGTCTCGGTGCATACAACACTGTCGGTGCAATTAAACACAGTGTCAGGGTAGCCAGCACACGACAACGCTTCTGTTAGATTGGCGACAGCTCAGTAGACATGCAGACTTTGGTGTTCCACAGTTCATGCCCGTGTATTCCGTAAAAGGGAAGTGTATTTCTTAAGAAGGTTTTAGTACATGCACAATTGACCAATGGATTGTAGTCTTGGCACAGTCCACACCCTTGAGCTATATACCAACCCCCCAAAATATGTAAATATAGATCACTTCCCTGCTACACTGTTTATCTTCTTTCTGAATGTCTGAATGCCATACCAAGAAATACACAAGCAGGAAAGACTGTCTGCTTTCACCTTTTAAAATAAAGTACGGCCATTTTGTCTTGTGATAAAAAAGAAGATTGATTCATTATTCTTTATTGTTGCAGTCTCCCTAGCGCTGCCTAGTATTTCCTTTAGTGAGTTATTTTCATTTTTTCACCATTTATTTCAGTGTTCCAGTTTTCAACAGAGTAAAAGCCCATATTCATCATTCCTTTTGTATTCATTTTTCCGGGGAATCAAAGGGAGAAGGTCATATTTCAATGTCTTTTATCATTGAAGAGGCATTTGTTTGTTAGTACTATTGCAGGTATTTGTTAATTATTTTAATGACGAGGCATTTTTTAATTGTATTTTTATAAGCCCTTCCCGCTTCCCTGTATTTTAAGAGGTTAGGAACTGGTTCTCAGGCTTCTTCTTGAGGACTAAAGACTTCAAAAAGCAGCCTAGTGGCTAAGGTGCTTGACTGGCCCCTGGATGGCTGGGGGTTCAAGCCGGGTATAGCCACATTAAGATCCGCACAACCGTTGGGCCCTTGAGCAAGGCCCTTAACCCCACATGGCTCCAGTGGGGATTGTCTCCTGCTTAGTCTAATCAACTGTAAGTCACGTTGGATGAAAGCATGGGCTGACTGGCTCTGCGTTGCAGGTACATCCACTACGTGTTTGACCTGGGGAACGGGCCGTCGCTGATGAAGGGGAACTCGGAGAAGCAGCTGAACGATAACCAGTGGCACAACGTGGTGGTGTCCCGGGACGCGGGTAACGTGCACACGCTGAAGATCGACTCACGCACCGTGACGCAGCACTCCAACGGAGCGCGCAACCTGGACCTCAAAGGTAGGGGGCGCTCTTTTACCCGGTCTGTTAAATCTCATAACACGGTACGAAAAGTGCCTGAAAAGGTACATATGCTTGTTGCAGGGGCAGTACCCTTTAGGTGCATAAAATTGTACCCCTTGGCAGCAGTATAGAACTAATTTGTTGCCTTTTTGCTTAGAAAATGTACCCATTTGTATGCAAAGACAGCATTACTTTCAGGGTACATTTGGTTAATCTCATCCTTGAAGAAAAAAAACATGCTTGTTACAGGGTGGTACCCTATACATATTCTAGGATTACATGGTTGTATACATTATATAATTGTAGCTCTATAAAATTGTACCCCTAGGCAGAAATATAGCGATATACGCACATGCTACAGTACCTACCGACATAGTTTGTGGGCAGGCTATGTTGAATGAACGATACGATAAATTTTGTCGTCCCAACAGAAATGAACAGAAATTAACAGAAACGTGCCTGTACTGTTGCTTTATGTCTGAGTGTGCATAAGCCCTCTGACACAGCATTTCTAATATGCAGTGTTACTCAACCTGATATGCAGTGTAATGCAGTGTCAGCTCACTGGACTCATTAGCAGTTCCGCTGAGTGACCATGCTTATTAAAAACTGATCTTGCTTGTTTTATGCACATAGGAGGTATATCTGTATATTTATTGGAATGTGTTCTGAGGGCAGAAGGAGATGTGAATGGTTCTCTCAGGCGCAAAAAAAAGATGGAGTCAGTATTCAAAATGTCTGGACAGCCTTGTATGCCGAAATGGCCGCTGTCCCGCAGATTTAGTGGTGGTTAGTGTGATGGTCTCTGATGCTTACCAGTTCCTTTACTTTACTCAGTTTTTCTCACTTTAAAATTATCATGATTATGTATATATATATATATAATCATGATAATTTTCAGCTGAGCAAATTTCTCTTGTTCTGTCATTTTAATTGTTTTAATTTCAGTGATGTCTTTTGTCTCACAAAGTGAAAATCATTGACTAAGTGTAATATACACTAGATCATAATGGGCGATCAAGGTCACACTTCCTACTGCAAATTATGGGCTTCTTCTTCCCTCAGAACACATATCAATGAATAAAACACCTGTGTGTGTGTGTGTGTGTGTGTGTGTGTGTGTGTGTGTATGTGTGGTGTGTGTGTATGTGTGTGTGTGTATGTGTGTGTGGTGTGGTGTGTGTATGTGTGGGTGTGTGTGTGTGTGTATGTGTGTGTATGTATGTATGTGTGTGTGTGTGTGTGTGTGTGGTGTGTGTGTGTGTGTGTATGGGTGTGTGTGTGTATGTGTGTGTGGTGTGTGTATGTGTGTGTGTGTGTGTGTGTGTGTGTATGTGTGGTGTGTGTGTATGTGTGTATGTGTGTGTGTGTGTGTGTGTATGTGTGGTGTGTGTGTGTGTGTATGTGTGTGTGGTGTGTGTGTATGTGTGTGTGTGTGTGTGTGTGTGTATGTGTGTGTGGTGTGTGTGTGTGTGTGTGTACGTATATGTGTGTGTGGTGTGTGTGTATGTGTGTGGTGTGTGTGTGTATGTGTGTATGTGTGTGTGTGGTGTGTGTGTGTGTGTATGTGTGTGTGGTGTGTGTGGTGTGTGTATGTGTGTGTGGTGTGTGTGTGTATGTGTGTGGTGTGTGTGTGTATGTGTGGTGTGTGGTGTGTGTTTGTATGTGTGTGGTGTGTGTGTGTATGTGTGGTGTGTGTGTGTGTGTGTGTGTGTATGTGTGTGTGGTGCTACTTTGCTTCCCAGTCCTTTTTTAAAACACTTTTAGTAATGTGATCAAAAAGCCGATTCATCACACATACTTTTATTTGAGCTCGTTCAAAGAGCTCTCCATTATATAATTGTAGCTCTATAAAATTGTACCCCTAGGCAGAAATATAGCGATATACGCACATGCTACAGTACCTACCGACATAGTTTGTGGGCAGGCTATGTTGAATGAACGATACGATAAATTTTGTCGTCCCAACAGAAATTAACAGAAATTAACAGAAACGTGCCTGTACTGTTGCTTTATGTCTGAGTGTGCATAAGCCCTCTGACACAGCATTTCTAATATGCAGTGTTACTCAACCTGATATGCAGTGTAATGCAGTGTCAGCTCACTGGACTCATTAGCAGTTCCGCTGAGTGACCATGCTTATTAAAAACTGATCTTGCTTGTTTTATGCACATAGGAGGTATATTTGTATATTTATTGGAATGTGTTCTGAGGGCAGAAGGAGATGTGAATGGTTCTCTCAGGCGCAAAAAAAAGATGGAGTCAGTATTCAAAATGTCTGGACAGCCTTGTATGCCGAAATGGCCGCTGTCCCGCAGATTTAGTGGTGGTTAGTGTGATGGTCTCTGATGCTTACCAGTTCCTTTACTTTACTCAGTTTTTCTCACTTTAAAATTATCATGATTATGTATATATATATATATAATCATGATAATTTTCAGCTGAGCAAATTTCTCTTGTTCTGTCATTTTAATTGTTTTAATTTCAGTGATGTCTTTTGTCTCACAAAGTGAAAATCATTGACTAAGTGTAATATACACTCGATCATAATGGGCGATCAAGGTCACACTTCCTACTGCAAATTATGGGCTTCTTCTTCCCTCAGAACACATATCAATGAATAAAACACCTGTGTGTGTGTGTGTGTGTGTGTGTGTGTGTGTATGTGTGGTGTGTGTGTATGTGTGTGTATGTGTGTGTGGTGTGGTGTGTGTATGTGTGGGTGTGGGTGTGTGTGTATGTGTGTGTATGTATGTATGTGTGTGTGTGTGTGTGTGTGTGTGTGTGTGTGTGTGTGTGTGTGTGGTGTGTGTGTGTGTGTGTATGGGTGTGTGTGTGTATATGTGTGTGGTGTGTGTATGTGTGTGTGTATGTGTGGTGTGTGTGTATGTGTGTATGTATGTGTGTGTGTGTGTGTGTGTATGTGTGGTGTGTGTGTGTGTGTATGTGTGTGTGGTGTGTGTATGGGTGTGTGTGTGTGTGGTGTGTGTGTATGGGTGTGTGTGTGTGTGTGTGTGTGTGTGTGTGTGTGTGTGGTGTGTGTGTGTGTGTGTATGGGTGTGTGTGTGTATATGTGTGTGGTGTGTGTATGTGTGTGTGTATGTGTGGTGTGTGTGTATGTGTGTATGTATGTGTGTGTGTGTGTGTGTATGTGTGGTGTGTGTGTGTGTGTATGTGTGTGTGGTGTGTGTATGGGTGTGTGTGTGTGTGGTGTGTGTGTATGGGTGTGTGTGTGTGTGTGTGTGTATGTGTGTGTGGTGTGTGTGTGTGTGTGTGTGTACGTATATGTGTGTGTGGTGTGTGTGTATGTGTGTGGTGTGTGTGTGTATGTGTGTATGTGTGTGTGTGGTGTGTGTGTGTGTGGTGTGTGTGGTGTGTGTATGTGTGTGTGGTGTGTGTGTGTATGTGTGTGGTGTGTGTGTGTATGTGTGGTGTGTGGTGTGTGTTTGTATGTGTGTGGTGTGTGTGTGTATGTGTGGTATGTGTGTGTGTGTGTGTGTGTATGTGTGTGTGGTGCTACTTTGCTTCCCAGTCCTTTTTTAAAACACTTTTAGTAATGTGATCAAAAAGCCGATTCATCACACATACTTTTATTTGAGCTCGTTCAAAGAGCTCTTCCCGGAAAATAAATCTGAACGCCATCCCGGTATTGAAATAAAGTGAGATAACAGGAGAATGGGAGTAATATTGCAGTTGAGATGAGGGCAGAGAACACTATCAACAATTGAAGTTGTTCGGCGGCTATTCCCAGCTGTGGGAGGACTCAAGGCTTGGCCTTGTTATCTCGGCCACTTCACGTTCACCTGCTTTTAAGCGCGGTTCAGCTTGTGCTGGTTTTAAACAAAAAGTGCAGCGTCTGTCTCAGCATCTCACAGCTGGTCTCCGAAACGCGGATTCAGACTGCTCACACGCCTTGAAGATCGTCGCGTTCCTTAAACAGCTGTGGAAAACACTAGCTCCACTCATTAGTCTATCAGGTGTCCCAGGCACTGCCTCATCTCTCTTTTAGCTATTCCTAATAGGTTTGACAAAGGAGAAAGATCTTAAGTTTAAAAAAACCTCAGAAACATCCTACTCCTACTCTCTGGTGACAGAAGTTTAAAGGCTCGTAGAGATGCAAGCTTTTCACTCGTGCTTTTAGCCAAAGCAACTTAGAAAATCTGCACGTAACATGTGGCAAGCAACACTAGTCGAGCTAGAGGTAGGCCAGCTACATTTCCATCTGTCGTAGGTGATGGGAGAGGTCTCGATTGCAGAAATAACATTCTCCTTGAGAGTTTTAATAATATTAAGGCATCGGCCCAGACAAAGGGCAGAAGACATAACAAGACTTCCCATACAGATAAAGAAGGCAGTAGTAGGCAGGGTGTCAAGGCAGAAAATACTCCAAAAGGTCCAAAAGGCTAGGCTAAGGTTAAAACTACTTAGCTTGAAACAGGCAGGGACGTTCAGAGACAATCTAGCAAACCAAAGGAAACATGCTGGGACGTAAATACATGAGTAATGGAGTCAAGTGGAAACGGATTATGGGTCCGTATTCTCTGGTGTCTTCCAGGGACAGGGAGATCGGCATGGAGAACATATACACACAGACACACAGACTGTAAAGGAGGCTAGGAGGCAGAGGTACAGCTAAAAGGGCCCTTATACAATCTCAGGGTAGAGGGCAGTGTATGTTGGTGTGTGTGGCAGGGAGAGGGACAGAGGGAGATATGAATACCTCTGACCTCTCCACCTGTCGGGGAGGCAACACCCCTGTGGCTGCTGGTCTTATTCATATGCTGAACACTGTCTTCTGGGCCCCAAAGGACCTGCAGGAGTTTTTATGAAACTGATTCATTCCTTATCCCTGGATGCAATTTTTTTCAAAGCTGAGTCGGCTTATCGGAAAGGCACTATTCGGTCGAGAGAGAAATCGCAACAACAACAACAAAACAAATGTTCGTTGAATCTGGTCCAACACCATTATTGCCTAAAAATCGGCAGTGGTTTCCGTGAAATCTCAGAGTTTATTCTAATGTGCTCGAACTGTTTTATGCCTATTTCTGTTACAGTGTAGCTAAGACAGTGCATAAATCATTTGCACCTTTTTGACAGATGGAGTTTGGATAACTGCTGTTGTCTCTGAGCTAATTTCACCAAAACTTTGCGTGCTGAAATCTTCTCTCGCTGTCAACTGCAATACGCGACAGCAGAGAACATCCCGGAGTCGGAACAGCACATGCAGTAATTATCTATGCTCAGCTATTTTAGGAGCAGTGCTTTGTTAGGCAGAATACATCCCCACAGATCACCTCGAAAGTTCAATGCTGAGGAATTAACAGAGAGATCCGCACTACAATTTACATAATAATACAATAATACAATAATACAATAATTTGGTGTAGCAGCCCTAACCATCAGAATCATTGGTGTAACCTGCATCTTATGTGTCAAAAATGTCTACGTTAAAGACATTTTAAATTGTTGTTTGGTTGTATCTCATTCTTTCTTCATATCATTCTTTTTTTTTATACTGAGCTGTGTAATGTCAACGGTATTGTTCACTCTACTCGATACAATATCTAGTGTTCATTCAACAGCTATAGAGAACACACTGTGCTGTGCAGGTCCATATGTACTCTAAGTAACAAGTAAGAAAAGGAAGGCGGTATTTGGGTGACATCACTGCTTGGTTCTTTGCATTTTCTCTGCTAGTGTGAAGTATTTTCTTTGATGTACATATACAAGGGTTGCCAAAAGAGCTCTCAAATAGGGAACCCATTTTATGGAACCCTACAGTATATTATACTTCTAAAAAGTGTGAAAGCTCTTGCAATGACGAAGAACCCTTGACCTCCGTAGGGTTCCTCTGTGGAGACACAGGGGTCCGTTTTAGAACCCTGCTGAGAGTGCATGTGCTGTTCTCCCTATTGTGATAAAAAGCAGTGATTGAGCTTTGAATCCTCAGATCTTCTCTGAATCCCAGTTAGCATTAGAATAGGGTCCTCTCTTGGACGCAGGGTCCCCTCCCCATCCCCCGAACCTCAGAGACGTCCAGCCGTGTCTGCGTAAGCAGCCCTGATTGAACAATCAGACGCTGCACATCTGATCGATAGTTATCTCGCCACGTCTGTCAGCTGTCAATAAGGAGGCAGGAGGGGGAGATTAGCCTTATGAGTCAGAGCGGCCAAACATCAGGCTTCTGCCATTCAGCAGCCTCTGAGAGAGAGAGGGGTGTTAGTGGGTTGTTGGATGTTGCAGGGTGTCGTGCAGGGATCATCAAATCATAGTCCTCGAGGGCTGAGAACTACTGGTTTTCCACCCTGCCTTTGCCTGTGAGTCAGGTTTGAAGGCAGTCTGGCCAATCAGTAGAACTAATTGTTCAGCTAATTACCTGGGAGAATAGAAAACCAGGGCCGGTTTGGATTTGAGTTCCAGGTTGAGTTCCAGATTTGATGGTTGCTGGTGTTCCATATTTGATGGTTGCTGGTGTTCCAGATTTGATGGTTGCTGGTGTTCCAGATTTGATGGTAGCTGGTGTTCCAGATTTGATGGTTGCTGGTGTTCCAGATTTGATGGTTGAGAGCAGCTGAATGCGGATGTACAGTGGTGTGTAAAAATTACATGGAGAGTTTGCCAGAACGAGTAACTCATTTTATCATTTCAGTAATCAGAGTAGATCATATTCTGCACTTATTAAAAATATCATGTCTGAAAATAAAAGATCTAAGGCATATCATTAAAGGTTCTTTTTTTATGTGTATGTTGAGACATAGAGATGTATATGTGTAACAATTGAAGTCACCTATTTAAACTTAATGCACAAGGCGCAACCTTCTATTGCTCTTTTTCGATAATCAAGGGTTCTTTGGCTTAATTCCAGTGGGGAACCCTTTTTAGTACTTTATGGAACCCTCTGTCATAGGTATGAAGTGTGAAAGCTCCTAGACAAAGGCTTTGTTCAAGGCCCCTAACCCTGCATTGCGCCAGGGGAGGATGTTTAGTCTAATCAACTGTACGTCTCTCTGGATAAGAGCGTCTGCCAAATGACATTAATGTAATGTAATGAAAATGAGGCTGCAGTGAACATATGATCACCAAAAATGGAAAAAAATTGATAATTGGAAAAACATTGCCTGGTATAACAAAACTTGATTTTGGGTCAGAATTTGGTGAACAACATGAATCCATGGACCCGTCCCACCTATTCAGGTGTCAGCCATCCAGGCTGGTGGTGATGGTGTAATCGTGTGGGGGAATGTTCTCTTGGCACACATTACATCCCTTAATACCATTTGAGCATTTTTTAAATACCAAAGCCAACCTGAGCCTATCTTCTGATGTCTACTTCCAGCAAGATAATGTTGTGTCACAAAGAATACATCTCAAGCTGGTCCCAAAACACAATAATGAGTTCAGCCTACTCCAATGGCCTCCACAGTCACCAGATCTCAATCCCACAGAGCACCTTTAGGATGTGGTGGATTCACAGGATGAATGTCTCTAAGGAATGTTTCCAGCACTTTCTCGAATCCATGCCACAAAGAATTCAGGCTGTTCTGGGGGCAAAGGGAGGTCGTACCCACTTCTAGAAAGGTGTACCTATAGTAATAATATACAGGATATGTACTGTATATATATTACCTGATTATTGTTTGAAATTATTGCTTAATATTATTTTGATTTGGGTATTTTCTTATGGCACATGCAAGACCTCTGCGCCCACGATACAATATGAAAAATTGTTCCGTGAAAATGCTATAAAACCAGTCTGTTCATACAGTATGCCTCTGGGAACAGAACTGCACTGGAGAAGATGTTCTGCAGTTATGTAAAGCATATTTTATTGCTTTAAAACATAAACTTTTCATATTGATAAATCTCACACTTTGCATAGAAATTGGCCTTCCCGTGGTTTACGCTTTGGCTTTCCCATCATGCACTGGTGATAAACGAAAGCCGTAGTATCGCTCTCTTAAGAAAATAAGTTGTATTTTTTCTTTGCTGGATATAAAGGTGATGCTGGACATATCGACACTCAGCGCTTTATAAGGTAGACCTGTACACCAGCGTATTAATGCAAATATTTAATCAGCCAATCATGTGGAAGCAACTAAATGCATAAAAGCATGCATTCATGGTCATTGTTTTTAAGACAAAATGTCAGAATGGGGAAGAAAAGGGATCTGAGTGACTTTGACCAGAGAGAGTGGCTGGGGAATCTCGAACTGCTGATCTCCTGGGATTTTCACCCACTACAGTCTCTAGAGTTTGCTGAGAATGGTGTGAAAAACAAAAAAACATCCAGTGAGCAGCAGTTCTGTGGGCAGAAACGCGTTGTTAATAAAAGGACAGATGAGAAAGGGCAGACTGGTCAAAGCTGACAGGATGGTAACAGTGACGCAAATGACCACTCATTACTACAGTGGCATGCAGAAGAGCATCACACAAGTGGATAGGCTACAGCAGCAGAGGACTTAAGTCTAAAAAATTTAGCAATTGAGAAATGCAAACTATATGTTCTAACTCAGACAGATAGGTCAGTAATGTCATTCTTCTTTTGTCTCAGTTTTTTTAAGAGACGTGTTACATGTAGGGATCTAACCCGATTCAGGTTCTTCAATTTTCCACAAACATGTACAGAAATTGATACTATATATAGTGGCAAAAGCAGAGGAGGCCGTTTAACACAGTATTGGGAAATGCTGAAGTTGAAAAAAAAGTGTGCTTAGACAAAATGAAATATCGCGTTAAAACAGAATTTCACAGCTGCGGTGTGGAGTGCGCTATGGCTCGATCAGTCTATCAGCAAATCAACATTCCATCGGCTGTCCTGATCAGGCTCATATTTCTGAGCTAAAGCAGCCCCGTTATCCGCCCATCAATCTCCCGGCTATCGACCTCTGTTTGAGAAAAAGCTCCACGTCGTTCGGCAGGACCGGAGTCGGAACGGAAGACGGAGCACTGCCCTGGGAATTTCCCCTTCCCTATTAGCGCTGCGGCTACTCGTAAATTCTTTCAATATTTCTGCTTATAATATCAGCGGGTGCTTGTGTTTGTCACCGGAAAGGTGTGGAAAAAGACATAGAGAGCGCTACCAGACCCGCCATCTCATTATATCTCATTTAGTGGACAGGGAGGGTACGGTAGGGGCAATGTAATCTCAATCATAATGAGGAGAACGGCCGAAATGACGGCAAGAAATAATACTTTTATTAATGCAGTACATTATCATAACATTTATTGCATTGCCTGTAGAAATCGTTCACTCCTTCCAAATGACTTTGCGATAGGCACTGCAAAAAATAATAAAAATAATTAATTGATGTACAATGACCGTTCATAAATAATTTATATGGGGTGAGTGGTGCCTTTAGGGCAGACACTGCAGAACAATTTATTAATGTCGGTGCTAGTAATACATATTAATATCGTGTTCTATAGGGTTTATTCATGGGATACAACTTTAAGCTTTTACCATGGTAACAATAACCTTTTATTATAGAACAATAACCTTACAAGCTGATTTATCAGGTGACATTCCATGTTATTGCATCATAAAAAGCTGAGTGGGAGGTTATTTGTGCTTATTACAGTAGCAGTGAAGAGAATAAGGTGGAATGGGTCCAGCAGTAGAGCTAGTGTGTGGTACTGTATCAGTAAATAGCTTATTTGAACCGCAGAAAGAAGCATTTAGATTCAGATTCATTTGTCACCTGTACTATAACTCGTGGTAGTTTTGCCAATTTTGAAGTTACTAAGAATGAGTTTTCTCTGTTAATTCCATCAATAGTGACAGTAGTATTGCACTGTCAATTTATAGCATAATCTTGTCTCTATATTGATTCCAGCCATTAATATATGAGTGCAGACATCAATAGTGTGCTGTGACTGTGTAGCTACCACTGAGTAGGGAAGATATGAACTCAATTGAATTGAATATGAACTGGTTTAAGAACAGACTAGAATTTTTGTCACAATCACTACTAGTAATTGAAAGCAGAACGTTTTAGAAAACTTACTGAGAATTGAAGTGGAATACGAAAAAAACCTACTCTTCAGAAAGATAAATGGATCTTACAGTATGTGATGTATAGTATTGCTAGTATCTTTCATACTAGTCTGTATTCTGCCAAACAAACAGACTAGCATGATGGAACCCACTGTTACCTGTGTTGTAGACTGGTTCCAATGGTTTATTCGGCTCACTTAAAAAGCATTGAAATGCTGTAAGTGATAACTGGTGACAACATTCTATCTGGTATTGTTTGTCTCCAGGTGTTGCTATGTACATTGCTGTGTTGAAGACGTGGAATTAAAAAAAAAAAGTGACGTCCGCTAGTGGGAGTGAGTCTGTATGTGTGGGTGGTCATTCACTGGTAAGATACGATATAAGATATACTTTATTGAACCCCGTGGGGTAATTTGTCCTCTGCATTTGACCCATCCTAGCTACTTAGGAGCAGTGGGCAACCACAGAAGGTGTACAGTATGTGAATATATGGGCCTAAACCATCATCAGGCAGTTTTACAGAATTCTGTTAAAGGGAGCTATCGCTGGCCTTGGAGAAGGGATCGGGGCTCTGGCTGTGCCGTGACTCACCGCCCGTTTGGGCTCAGCCGGTAAATCGCTAGCGCACACAAGATAACGAGAAAAAGGCGAAATATATCTCAGAGAAATCAATACAGTGTGTTCTAGCGTTCCCTGCTGAACGGGCTGCAGAAAAACTCCCAGCAGTCGCCGCGTCAGATCTGGGATCACCGCGAACGACCGGGAGCGAAAACTCGTCCTTCGGACGCGAGGCCGACCCTGAACTCTGATGTTTAAGGGTGTTTTCACGGAGAATGGATCACACCAATCGTTAATGCTAATCCTCTTTGATTGGATTAACACGTAAGTAATGGATTAATTTCTATCCCCCATCCTACTGAACACCTTATTCGGAAATAAAGGGAGATGTAACTCCACTGTCACTTTATTTCTGAGTGTGAAGGAAAAACATAAAACACTGAAAAAACATAAAACCTTTATAAGGACAGTTGCTACTGCCACTCTAACTGCTACCTCTGTTTCAACTACAGGACTGCTGCATTTATTGCTGCTACTACTGTATGGTTGGGGCAATAATGGGAATTTGTATCATGATAATTTGGTTTATAAATGTCACAATAAAACTATTTCATAGGCTTCTTCAGGACTTATTTATAAGATGAAATAAACTGCACGGTCACCGTAGCAGCATAAACACCAATAGTGATGGCTGGCAGCCCACGTTGCAGTCTGTACTTGACCATTGTGGCCAGTTTTAGGGCTGCTTGTTGTTCTCAAAGGTTAATTGTAGCTGATTACAGCTTTATGGCACTGTGGGTTTGTTCAGTGTAGTCCAGGCAAGCACAAGGGATGAAGAATGATGTTTAGGTCAAACTGAGATCATGGTGCAATCGTAACTCTTTTTTTTATGTTTATTTTTTATTTTGCCTCCTTTATACTGCAGTAACCACCAGGGGGCAGTGTATTGCATAATGTACAATGCCGTTAAGCACCGTGTTTGGATCAGTATTTCAATGCAATAGTGTATTTCACGTCGTAACATATTTCACACCGTAAAAGTGAAGGTATATTACCAGCATTTAATGACGGACCTGGAAATAGTTTGGTTTGTTTATTAGATATTTTCAAATGTGTTTATATATGTTTGGACTCCTAGATTACACAAACGAGCAATTTTCTTTTTTTAAATCGTGCTTAAATTATATAATTGAGAACGCTGAACTGTCCAAAAGGAGATGTTTAATTCTGACAAACGCGGAGATAGAAAAGCAATATAAATTTGATGCAGAGGCGGGAGTTTAACACTCCTGAGGGAGGCTTCCTGCGGTGTCGTAATAGGCAAGGAGTCGATTGGAAGAGGGCGGGACGCAAAGCGGACCGTCATGAGTACAGTTCTGGTTCTGTTCATGAAGGCAAAATGTGTGTTTTAATGACCGTTACGTGCGTTTGTTTTTACTTCACTGCGCCCCTGCCTCGAACTGCCTCCTTCAAAAACCTTTCAGTGGATCTCTACAGAAGCTGTGCTAATGTTACTACTACTGTTTTCATATTAATATATCCATCCAACTGTCAATCAAATTCATCCATTATCTAACCTGCTTATTCCTGGTGAGGGTCATGGGAGGGTCTGCTGGAGCCTATCCCAGCATGCACTGGGAGAGAGGCAGGAATACACCCTATTACATACACCCAACTCTTATTCACTCACCTGTGGGCACTTTAGACTCTCTAATGAACCTGACCTGCATGTGTTTGGACTGCGGGAGGAAACCGGAGTACCCAGATAAAACTTGGGTAGAAATGCAAACTCCACACAGAAAGGCCCAGGCCATGGTGCTTACCACTGCACCACTGTGCTGCTTTCATTTTAATACACAAGTAACAATAATAATAATAATAACAATAATACATTTTCTTAGCTGACACGATTCACTTTGTTAATTCATATTCTCTTAAAAGCAAATTCATCAGCGGTGATCGCATGCAGTCCCTGCTCTCCAGGTCCGATGTGTGGAAACGGAGACTCTAATTTAGATGTCAGGATAGCGCACGGTGAATGCACCTCACAGAGGCACTTTGAGCACAGCCAGGCCTCATGTTGCCTCTCCGTCTGAGAGAGAGAGAGAGAGAGAGAGAGAGAGAGAGATCGCTCCGTCGCCAGTCATTACAGATGCACAGAGTTGAAATGTCATTTTTACGATTTGAAAAGCAGTTCCATTATCTGAGCGGGATTGAATTCTCCTCCCGGACAAAGTGGCCTTTGTGGAGTCGCGGAAGAGCAGTGTCGGGGGGAGGACGAGGGGGGGGAGGGTAGCCCGCCGATAATTGAATATGCTCGGCTGAACTCGCGTGCCAGGGGCTGGCGGGATTGGCGGACGCGGTTTTCGGGGCTCTGTCGAGGTACCTGTAGACGGGGGCACCATGGCCTGTGACCATAATAAGAGAACAGAAGAGCCCCCTTCATGGACCTGGCCCGCACTCTCAGACATAAAGTAACAATGGAGGTACACTTTCATTTCTTCAAGGATCAAACTTTTGATGTTTTCTTTAGGTGCAAATGAGTACATTTTCCAAGCAAAAAAAAGTTTATACAAAATACAAATTGTTTATATATTGCTGATAATGGGTACAATTTTATGTGCCTTTAGGGTACGCCCCAGCAACAAGCGCTTGTATCTTTTCAGGCACTTTTTGTAACTTCATTTTCGAGAGTGTGATGAAGAATGGCAGGTGCTTTGACATTTGCAGGGACGTGCTGTATGTTTGGGGAGAAAAAAATTAATGTGTAATGTGTAAATTTGTAGCCGTGGTCTGCTTGGGATACTTTGTTATTCTTTCCGGCACTGTCCCCACTTTCTTTAGTAACAGACTACAGTATGCGGACACGGGAGGTGACTCGCGGTGCTAACCATATCGTCCGTGTTTGTGAAGAAGTGACAGAGATGGATAATGTTTAGCTTTCTGCAGAATCGTTATTTGCAATCAGTGGGGTGCTTGTTGAGTTTATTGTTGGAATTGCTGCACGCCATAGATCAAAATGATAATTTTAATAAGAGAGAGAAAGAGATTGGCTGGATCATGGTGGGGCGGGTTTCTCTATAGGGTTGTGTGTCCTTAGCGATGATGAATGTACAAACACCTTAAAAAGCTCATACCTGGTGATGTCACGGTGTTGTCTTCTGATTGGCTGGGTCATGGAGGGATGGGTTGTGTGTCCTTAGCGATGATAAATTGTCTACAAACACCTTGAAAAGCACATACCTGGGGCTTCGGGAAGAACTGGCCGTGGCTAAAAGCCATAATTAACAATTTCTGCTGACAGCTGAGTGTGCCTCTGGCATTAATACATAGGCCATTTTCATACATATATATGCATATGTATATCTGGGGCATTCATTCCAAATCAAGGAGAAAATTATGCATTATGTAAAGAAGGTTCATTAAGAATTCCAACTAATTCATGAATGTCTGTTAATTATGCAGCGCTATTAACCAAAAAAATAATAATAATGAAAAATTAGCATTCACTGTTAACTGCAACAGCTTTAATTGAGGAGGTGTGAGTATATTTTGGTAAAAAGCTGAACAGATTCATATGCTGGCATTGAACATGCAGTATTTATTCTATTTTCATGCAGCTTGGTATTTTGGCATATTTTTCTGCATTCCTTTATAGCCATATTAAACACAAGTCTGATTTTATTTTGTGATTAAATTCTAACCGACCTTTCGACGGTGAGGTGGTTCATCAGAACCTCCTTAATTTTTGGGGGGATTGGGACTGTGGAGACCACGATAGCTTCCCTGAAACTGTTAAAGCGTGAAAATATCAGGGTAATCTCTCTGCTAATTGCAACCAGCCCTAAGCATTTCTTTGGTTGACTGCGTGATCTGTTTGGCATAAATTATTATTTAATGAACAAAATGAGCTTTTTTCCCCTGTTGTCCGCATTTATTTTTAGCAGTTAAATCACAGAGATCCAGTATGTGATTGTGATTCATTCTTTGTGTAAATTCTTCAGGCCAGTTCATAGTCCAGCGACAGTGTCATTCCACTGCAATTGCAGAACGTTCCTGAATGCTCTATTGTCCCCCGAAGCAGCCTGTGGCCATTGCCCTTGAAAAAAGTAAACAAACAAGCGTATAAGTATAAGAGTATAAATAGAGTATAAACTAAATATCGTACAATCAGTGACATGCATTGAGCAGTCTGTCTGCCTCCTTCTCTAATCTCCTCCTCCTCCTCCTCACCTGCTAATGCAGGGAGGGACTTCCCTGTTTCTTGTGGTTGTGTGTTTTTGTGTATTGGTGGGCCGGCACTTGCGTCGTTTGCAAAAATTAAGCAATGTAGCAGACCGCTTCATCCATGGACCGCCATGCACACAAACATATAGTGCCGAAAAATGTCCAAATGTGTGTCATACTCACATAAAACTGTACCCATAGCTAGCTACATATTTTTCATTTGTACCTTTCTTGCTTGGAAAGCATACTCACTTGTACCCAAAGAGAACTTTACTGTGCTTTCAGGTACATTTGACAAATTTTGATCCTTGAAGAACAACCTCCACTGTCACTTTATTTCTGAGATTGTATGTTGTATGTGACGAACCCACAAAAACAATACAACGGCTGTTCCCTCCAGGAGAGAGTGTGCTATTGCCTGAATTATCTCCTCCTCCATGCCCCACGACTACTGCCCCAATCCCTCCCCCCACCAACGCTCCCCTGTGATACCTTTACGAATGCAGCCATCGTCCGTCTGGAAATCTGCCCACTCTGCGTTTGCCCCAGACGAGCTCAGTATGCGTCTGCCCGCTCTGCGTTTGCCCCAGACGAGCTCAGTATGCGTCTGCCCGCTCTGCGTTTGCCCCAGACGAGCTCAGTATGCGTCTGCCCGCTCTGCGTTTGCCCCAGACGAGCTCAGTATGCGTCTGCCCGCTCTGCGTTTGCCCCAGACGAGCTCAGTATGCGTCTGCCCGCTCTGCGTTTGCCCCAGACGAGCTCAGTATGCGTCTGCCCGCTCTGCGTTTGCCCCAGACGAGCTCAGTATGCGTCTGCCCGCTCTGCGTTTGCCCCAGACGAGCTCAGTATGCGTCTGCCCGCTCTGCGTTTGCCCCAGACGAGCTCAGTATGCGTCTGCCCGCTCTGCGTTTGCCCCAGACGAGCTCAGTATGCGTCTGCCCGCTCTGCGTTTTCCCCAGACGAGCTCAGTATGCGTCTGCCCGCTCTGCGTTTGCCCCAGACGAGCTCAGTATGCGTCTGCCCGCTCTGCGTTTGCCCCAGACGAGCTCAGTATGCGTCTGCCCGCTCTGCGTTTGCCCCAGACGAGCTCAGTATGCGTCTGCCCGCTCTGCGTTTTCCCCAGACGAGCTCAGTATGCGTCTGCCCGCTCTGCGTTTGCCCCAGACGAGCTCAGTATGCGTCTGCCTACTCTGCGTTTGCCCCAGCTCAGTGTGTGTGTGCCCACTCTGCGTTTGCCCCAGACAAGCTCAGTGTGCGTCTGCCCGCTCTGCGTTTGCCCCAGACGAGCTCAGTATGCGTCTGCCCGCTCTGCGTTTGCCCCAGACGAGCTCAGTATGCGTCTGCCCGCTCTGCGTTTGCCCCAGACGAGCTCAGTATGCGTCTGCCCGCTCTGCGTTTGCCCCAGACGAGCTCAGTATGCGTCTGCCCGCTCTGCGTTTGCCCCAGACGAGCTCAGTATGCGTCTGCCCGCTCTGCGTTTGCCCCAGACGAGCTCAGTATGCGTCTGCCCGCTCTGCGTTTGCCCCAGACGAGCTCAGTATGCGTCTGCCCGCTCTGCGTTTGCCCCAGACGAGCTCAGTATGCGTCTGCCCGCTCTGCGTTTTCCCCAGACGAGCTCAGTATGCGTCTGCCCGCTCTGCGTTTGCCCCAGACGAGCTCAGTATGCGTCTGCCCGCTCTGTGTTTGCCCCAGACGAGCTCAGTATGCGTCTGCCCGCTCTGCGTTTTCCCCAGACGAGCTCCGTATGCGTCTGCCCGCTCTGCGTTTGCCCCAGACGAGCTCAGTATGCGTCTGCCCGCTCTGTGTTTGCCCCAGACGAGCTCAGTATGCGTCTGCCCGCTCTGCGTTTGCCCCAGACGAGCTCAGTATGCGTCTGCCCACTCTGCGTTTGCCCCAGACGAGCTCAGTATGCGTCTGCCCGCTCTGCGTTTGCCCCAGACGAGCTCAGTATGCGTCTGCCCACTCTGCGTTTGCCCCAGCTCAGTGTGTGTGTGCCCACTCTGCGTTTGCCCCAGACAAGCTCAGTGTGCGTCTGCCCGCTCTGCGTTTGCCCCAGACGGAGCTCACACAGCTCCCGTGCGCGCCCGTGCCCACGCTCTGGCGGTTCGGCTGGGTTACACGCCCGTGCCCACGCTCTGGCGGTTCGGCTGGGTTACGCGCCCGTGCCCACGCTCTGGCGGTTCGGCTGGGTTACACGCCCGTGCCCACGCTCTGGCGGTTCGGCTGGGTTACGCACCCGTGCCCACGCTCTGGCGGTTCGGCTGGGTTACACGCCCGTGCCCACGCTCTGGCGGTTCGGCTGGGTTACGCTCCAGGCGCTCACACGCGCTCGGCACCACGCCGACTTTTCAAATGACCTCCGTCGCTGCAGAAAGGTTACATACATAAAAATGTATCCCCCAAGTCTCAGTGAGAGGATTTCGTGGTCAAAATCTGATCTCACGAATCAAACACGCTTCTGGCGTGTTTACATGCACCGCAGGAGCCGGCTCTGGGGTGGTGTTCCGCACTGTCCGAGTTCACCGCGCAGATCTCTCTCTCCGCTTCTTACTGCTCTAACCCAAAACACATTATTCACTGATTACCTCTGCACAGAAGCCCAATTGTGTGGCGATAAAGAGGTTTGGAGGCACATAGTACATTGGTTATTGAGATTGTTGACCACCCTTCCGAATAAACGACTCAAGCTCGGTTTTGGAACAGTTTGTATAGTCGCTGGTTGACCAGGTCAGACCAGCTCCCGACTCGACATGGTTTGACCATCTCAACCTATGTTTTGAAACTGGTGGCTGGTCAACCAGCTCAGACAAGCTACCAACACTAGCTGGTTAGCTGGTTGACCAGCTTCATGACCAACCTGACCATGCTGGTTGACCAGTTCGTACCCAGCTCATACCCAGCTAGACTCAATTTTCAAGCTGGTCCAGCCGGCATAGCTGGATTTTAGGAGTGTTCATTACCTTTTGTGGATTTATTGACTGATGCAGCTGAGTACTGAATTAAAAATCTGACACACAAGACCATGTCGAGCGTAAAGCGGTGTAAAATCCAGGTTCAGACAGTAAAAGTCCTCCCCAGTATTTTCTTCCAGCTTCTTTGATTTGGCACAATTCTTCAGCCAGGAGGTAGAAATAATTGATTAAATCTTGCCTGATCTTGCGGGTGGAAGGAAAACATGGCAGGACTTTTACTTTCTGACCCATGGACTTTCCACAGCTGGTCATAACTGCTTGTGGCAGCCAGGCACCTGGAACGAGAAACTGAAATATAAAAGAAAAAGACCTATAATGAGCTAGAGGTGTATTTTACCACAATAGTCATCTGCTAATTATCATCTAGTCTCTGCCTAGTCTTTGGAGATCCTCTGTGGTAGGGTGCAACATCTACGCGTCAGGTGGTACAACAGAGGCATCGCTCAACGCCTCCGGCAAGTTTGACGTTAGACAAGAGAGCTGTGAACACAGCAGTCATATTAAAATTTCAATTAACTGTGGTGATTAACTGCTCGGTCTTAACTGTCTCTGCGAGAGCCGTTGGGCTCTCAAAGCTGGGAGAAAAAACAATGTGGATTGACGGCTCTTTCTCTTAGCTCCTCCCCCTACGTCTTCTGCCAATCCGGTTTGAGCAGCGGTCCGGGCTCTCGCAGCATGAGCTGTAGGCCTGACGGTGTGAATGTTGTCATGCCGACAGTGTGAATGTTGTCACACCAACAGTGTGGCACGGTGTGAAGGAGCTTTTAACCTGAAGGTTGTAGATTCGTTCCGGGGTGTGGAGTTTGCCACTGAGTAAAATACATTCCACAAATTGGCTCAGTAAATATCCTGCCTTTTAGAGAGGTACTGTGATATAATGTGAGATGTACCATACTGTAGCAGAGCCTGGAGAAGAGGTTCTGCCAAGCCAATAAATGAAGCAGTAGTTTTTGTGTCAAGGGCACTTGTGCGAAAGCAAATCATTTGAATGTATTGGAGCTTTTCCCTCGGCAGGGTCTGAAACTGGCAGACCTCTGCCTCTCCTATTCTTCAGCCAGTACAGTCATTTCTGAGCCGTGCGGCTGTTCCCTTTTTCTGGTTTCGATTGCCCAATCCTGTCGCTTCTGCAACAAAAGCCCTGGAGAATAAACACACTGCCTCCCTTTGTCTTGACCTGTCTAACCACGGTTATCCGAAGGGAACCGGAGTTATCTTTCTCAGCAAGAAAACCCTGGCCTTTTCATTTCTTTAGGGACCTCGTTATTAGTAATATGATGATTAAGGCAACAAATATATACAGTCATCAATCAAATTTTACATGAAACATTTTTTAATTGTTTAAAAGGAAATGTTGCTGCTGTTGTGTTCGGTGTGTGTGAAATAAATGCAAATTTGGAGCAACACAAAAAGAATCTTAGAATCAGTCAAAAGGAATCATCTGATAATGAGTTATGCTAATTCAAATCGGCACTCTCGTTAATCATGCAAAAGAACAACAAAGAAACAGGTTCGGAATAATTAGGACATAAAGCCAAGTGTACACTCGTGCTGCTCTCTTTGTAGTTTGCGAGCATTTACTTAATTTCATAATGTAAGAGTCACTGCGTGCAGTATGGTTTAAATTCTATGAGCCAGTATGAAGCTGCCCTGCTTTAAAATCCAGGCAGCTTGGAAATTGAGCTGGTCATACGCTGGTCTAGCTGGGTATGAGCTGGTCAACCAGCGTGGCTAAGCAGGTCATAAAGCTGGTCTAGCTGGATATGACCTGGTCAACCTGCAAGTGCTGGTAGCTTGTCTGAGCTGGTAACAGGTCAACCATCTACCAGCTGTTTCAAAACATAGCTTGAGCTGGTCAAACCATGTCAAGCTGGGAGCCGGTCTGAATTGGTCAACCAGCAAAACATATGTTGAGCTGGGAGCTGGTCTGAACCGGTCAACCAGCAACCGGTTGTTTCAAAACCTAGCTTGAGCAGTTTATTTCAGCAGGGTGCACAGCTGTGGTGTCAGGAATGGTCTGGGTAGGTGTACAGGACAGCCCAATTACTGGACGAAAGCAGCTAGGTTGGGGGCATTCGTTCAGGTTTATAATTGATTCACTGAACCCACATGTTCAGCTTGATGATTCAGAAGGTGACGCTCGATATTGTTGTCACGGTGGTCGCAGTAAACGGGCGTTAAGAATTCTGCTGACATTCAGTTTTGCTTCAGCATTAACATTTGTGTGGAATCTCCATTGAATCCCTCTCTCAGCTCCCAAGCACCTTCCACGATACACAGCACTGTTCTATCCATCCATGGAAAAATATAGCCTATATTTTTTTGATTCTTTGTTCTTCATAACATCAAAGATTCTTTCTTTCTTCTGCTCATTATTTGGCTAAACAGGACTGTGCAATACTGTGAAATACTAGTGCGATGAGTGAGAATTTGAGTGGACAGTAAACTGTAGAAGTATATGTTGTACAGTACACTGTGCATTTGCATTCTGACATTACATTAGTCATTTGGCAGACGCTCTTATCCAAAACGACGTACAACAAAGTGCACAACCATGACCGGGGACAAGTGCGCTGAAGGACTCTAGAGGAAAGTATGGTTCCAAGTGCTAGAGCTTCACATAGATGATAACTTGAACCCTTGTAGAATAATCTGATTAACTGACCAAGTAGCAATACCACAGTTTTGGCAACTAGGACATTAAGAATAGTAAAATAATGATACACAAGCACAATCACAGCAGTTTGAGGAGCTTTTCATTTGCCATATTGAATATTGCTTAGTATTTCCAGTTGGGGAGTGATTGGTGGCGATTCCTGTTTTAGTGGATTATTCCCATTTGGGACAATGTTAATTAGTTAAAGGTACAATCGGTAATTTCGGAATTTAGGAATTGCAGCAACAAATACCTTCAAACTACCACATTGTTCAACCCACCCCTTCTCTGTGAACACGCTGATGTTGAAACGCCATTGGTTGTGGCAATTAGAACCAATGAGCTTTAATTATTGTACAGCTGTACAATGTTTTGGTACAGAGCGCCGGCCCGTCAACTGCATATTTTCAAACCCGGATTTAAGGACACAGGCAGAGGGTGAGTCAACATGTCAGTGAGCCTTTTTCAATAATAGGAAGGGATTTACAATGGTCTTGTAACAATGTTTTAACACAAAAATCTTTCCTTTAATGCCAGTTAGGAATGCAGTTTTTTGTCATCCCTATGTGTGTGTTGCACACAGGGCACAGAACAGTATCTAAAATGTCCCCAGGATTCCTTAAATTTACCAAATATTTTCACTAGTGACAGTTAGGATAGGCAGAGGTCAAAGATGCCCAAGCTTTTCCAAGAGGAGCATCACCTCCTCTCCTTCCTGGAGGATTTATCCTGGTAATGTTTTTTAAATAACAAAGGCAAAGATTGGGTAAATATGAGCATGACTCATCATGTTTTGAAGAGATACTATATCGTAGAGTCTCAGAAATAAAGGTACAAAAAGTGCCTCAAATGCTTGTCACTGGTGGGGTACTAGCCAGCAATATATAATTAATGTGTACCTTTAATTAATATGTACTCATTTGTACCTAAGCAGAACTTTACTATACTTCCACGGGAAATGGTTGGCATTTATATAGAGACTTTATCCAAAGCACTGCAGAATTGATGCTTCTCATTCACCCATTCACAC